>NW_026927030.1:0-29550 GCF_032062105.1 Saccostrea cuccullata | reverse complement strand
AGTGAATCGCATTATACCTGTTAAACTAGGCAGGCATTTAAAGTTTCTGTAGCTTTTAATTCAATATTTATCATCTAAAAGTTATTATATGTACAATTTACTGACATTAACTTTGATAACAATAATAAATAACTGATTAATACAAAAAAGAAACTGATTGTCGCAACTTTTCACTTCATACTATTGCTTATTTCTCTCTAAATGAAACATAAATAGGGGTACATCTTGAAATTCTTTATATGAATGCAAAAAGTGTAGGAAAAAACACATTGCTTGTTGTTGTGCCATCCATTATTAATTTTGAAAAAAACAAAAACAAATTAGAAGTTCTAGAGAATTTGCGTCTACAATACAATAATACGTTAGTCCATAACGTGATATGTGTACAAGGAACACCTGCCTGGGGTGATTGATTTCTATTTGATGGGCGATAAGCTACACAAAACTTTACATCTGTAGACGCAATATGTTTACTAGCACGGTACATATACCATGTAACCTCAGTTAACAAATCAAAATATATTCTTACGAATAACAAAAAGTAAGAATTATTCTGATTTTATGTAAATATACAAGTAACATCTAGTATTTCTAGAAGTCTGATATAGGAACTAGTTTTAATCTTGATTCCTGTCTACATTTTACATTGATTTGATTTAATATCATAGGTAATTTGGCAGTAAAAATTGATTGAATGCAAAAAGAGTTCATTAGTCGTCCATTGACCAGAGTACATGTTTCGCGTGCTGATACGTTACACATGTACATATTATGGCCGGCGACATTATGTAACCTACCCTCACTGCAAATACATGTATCGTCGTCCCCATACATATTTTTGCTAAAAGATTTTCGTTCTTTTTTATTTGTGTGAATGTACCGACTTACCGACATGGAGTTCGTCTGCAATGTAGCAAAACAATATTGGCTAATACGCTACTGAGGAAAGAAATTATGTATTAAATAACTAAACCTCGAAAAAATGTTATTTCACGACTCAATATATCATCATGCAAACTGACCGGGGTTTATTGTTAGTGTGAAAATTGTAAACCCGTTCTGCAATGCCTTTATTTGAATTTATTCATTTTTTGTGAAAAGAAAAACTTCACGTTTTTTTCTTTCATATATGCAACAAAAGCACAATCTAATAAAATAATACTTCTTTGATCAACTCTGTTTACATTCTGCGCAAGAATATACGGCATGGATGTATTAGTCTTTTTTTAAGAAGATAAAATTAATTCGGAATAAACAATTATGTTTAAATTAATTCTACAGTAACATGGAATTACAGTGGGATGTTATATAAAGATGTCATTATTTATTAAAACCTCATAGTAAAAATAATTTTGAAATATGTAAAACACTGCATTCACAATTAATTAAAAATTTACCTTTTTGAAACATTTTCAAAGTTACATTTCCCTAACTTTCCTTTATTTGAAAATATGTTGCATCTTCCACGCTATTTCAACGTTGAAATTAAGGGTATAGAGATAACGAAAATTCAGTATCAAAGTCCATAACACAATACAAAATAGGAGCAGAGCAATCACAGACCTTCAAAACATCAGAGGTAAGATTAAGTGCCATGTGAGCATCCTCTGCCGACCGGTCACACCCGCCGTGTGCTCCTTGTCATAGTCGTGAAAATCTATGTTTTCCTTGTTTTAATAAAGGCTGTATCTGTTGCAGAAAACAATACTCGGTATGTACACGTACTTAAGGTAGGACATCATAGAAAGACGACTTTTTTTCCTCAAATTCAGTTTTTATGAAACTTTGTTATTTTGTTTTAGGATGCAAAATCTATTATATATTATATAAAAGAAATTCAACCACACAATTTTTGCCCACATACAAGTATGGCCTATCAGACCCCCGTAAGATGATTGTGAGATGGGACATTCGACTAGAGAATCTTAAAATTATCCATTGATTTATTGCAAATCTGTTTAATACTGTTCATAAAGATAACCTTTTTGTTCCTTAAAATTAGCAACTTATTTTGATATTGGAAAGTTAGAGTGAAATATCCGCAAAAATATAACTGACATTCGAAATTCATATGAACATTCCCTACCCTTTAAGTTTTCTTAAGAAATGTATGATTCAATTTTTACAAAAAAAAAAAAAAAAAAAAAAAAAAAAATCAACGGAATGATTAAAATGGGTCTAAGAATAAAATGTGTAAAAATAAAGAAAATGGAATCAGCGGTTTCAGATATGTTGGCGATTAAAAAAAATTCTTTAACCTCTTGATATGACCTTGACCTTTATAGGACACAGAGAATGGAAACGCCTTATATATGTGTCCAAATACCAGCCCTCTTCTGTTCATGAAACAACAGTTACACTGCATTTAATATCACACTGTTAAATACTTTGCATTTAGATAGCACAGAAATGTAAGCTGACCAATATATAAGATCCTTCGATTTTTTTTCACAAAATATGACGAAAACATGCAACAACTTATTATTTTACTTACGGGTCTCATTCATTTTCTTTAATATAGTAATGTTATTCTTTTTTTTTCTCCAGTTCCTTTTTAAGAAATGAGTTATAATTGAATCCACGGATGTTTTGTACAACCTTAATAGAGCTTAAAAATAAATATTGTTAATTATTTTTCACACTCTTTTCATTATTATTTATCTTATTATTATTGCAAATTAGGCAATTGTCTTCCAGAATGAAGATCGGCTGTCTAGTATTGGATTTAAGGGTATTGTTAATTTGTGGAGTTATTCTCTGGCTGATTATAGCATATCTATCACCGGAGATGAATGTTTACAAATTTGTGATCCAAAATGAGCACACAGTCCCTAAGATAACTCGGCCAAACTCATCTCCCAACAGTAGGACAACACCATTAAAGACATTGCGGACATTCTGGGTTGATATGGAACCCTATATTGCCAACAACCTCAAGCTCTATAATAGCTCTCTATGCAACATCCCAAATTGCCTCTTGGCAGACAATATTTCCAGTGCAGACATTGTAGTGTTCAGTCATCGACACATTCCGAGAAATGTTATCGATAAAAAGAAAGGTCAAATTTGGATATTTTTCTCTGGAGAAAGTCCGTATCACACCGCTAGACCGACCAGAGATTGGATTGACCGATTTGACCTGTCCATGTCTTATATGAAAGACTCCGATATTCAAATGCCAATATATGGTGTATTCCAAAAAAGCCAAAAACAATTTTTGAAGAATTACAGTAACATACTCAAAACAAAGACGAAAGATGCAGTGTGGCTCACAAGTCATTGCAAGACCCCCTCAAGGAGAGAAAACTTGGTTAAAGACTTAGGTAAATATTTATCAATTGATATTTTTGGCGAATGTGGTGATAAGAAATGTGGCGGTAGATATGAGGGATTATCAAAGTGCCTTCCCCTGTTTGAAACAAACTACAAGTTCTATTTTTCGTTCGAAAATTCAATCTGCAATCAGTACACAACGGAAAAATTGCATTCCCTTTACTTAGAACATACTGCTCTTATTCCTGTTATCAACGGACCTAAAGACGCAACTCAATATATTCCTAAGGGAACTTACATTAACTCTCAAGATTTCACCAATGCTGCATTGCTGGCTTATGAATTAAAACAAATCGGTTCCAATGAAACGGAGTATATTCGTTATTTGAAGGAAAAGGACAAGTATACCACAAAAACACTTGACAAAATAGTACAAGAGACTCAGTGTAACTTATGTAAATATCTAGTGGACATAGAAAACGGAAAAAAAGCAAGAAAAAATAATTCCTGGGTAAACATTTTGAACCCAGGTGTATATTGTACAGATAAATCATTTTGTATCACATAGATAACTTTTTGACTTCATAATTGTGAATTGAAAATGAAATACCCATCAAAAAATGTCAGATAATCAAGAAAAATGTTCTGACTTGCGTTTTTTTAAATTGTTTTAAATATGCAGAGATACAATACAGAAATCAGTATTTATTTGAAAAATAGCTTTAAAAAAGCACAAACGCAAATCTAGACGCGGTATTTTATTTTTAACAATTTCAGTTTGCACTTACCGAAAGAATATAATTAGAATAAACGTACAATAATGTATGATCGCATAATTATTCACTTCGCTTTTCTAATTGTTAACATAAAAATAGTCTTAACACATTCTATAAATAAAGAAATAGCAGACTTTAGAGAATAATCAGTTGAAGTTTATTCATCTTATGCCAAACTTGATCAATTTGTACATTGAATGTGATTAATTTTGGTAAATGTTTTTGTCTTGTGTTAAATGACATGAATGGTCATAATTTAATTAATAAATTTGCAGAATTGACGTCGGGATTACATTCAGGACTACCGAACATGTTGATTTTTGTCGCTTATCTTTTTACTTAAAAATATCAGGAAAACACATTAATTATATATAAATACATGTACGAGTGTCTTTAGAAAATTTGGAGGACACATTGATTTACGAAAAATCTATTGCGTACAGTGGAGTATGACCTATGTCTATAATTAAACCCCTATCTTTTGTTTATTACATATATGTAACAAAAAAGAACGGACAGGTCCATTTACATGAACAAAGTTGAGATACAACTGTGCAATTTCTAATTTCAGTAGAAAGAATATGTAATGTAAACTTGTGAAAAGAAGCATTGTTACAACGCAAAATATAATAAACTGGGGTTATTAAGTTTTGCGTTATTATAGTTCGTTTCGAGTTCAACCCAAAATGTGACAACGCAAAGTATAAGAAAACGATTATTTGATTATTGCATTTTGCATTATTACATTTTGCGTCGAGATCAACACAGAATGTAATAACTTCCCTTTTCGTTGTTACATTTTGCGTTATTTAATTTTTGCGCTGAAGATAACGCAAAATGTAATAGAACTGTATGTAATAAAACAAAATATAATTAATTTTTTGGATTCATAAAGTTAATTCAAATATATATATTTACATTTCCAATAAATTTCCCCTGTGATTCTTTAGTAAAAAAGATGATGTTCATTTTCTCATGAACTACATTACGTATGTACCACGAATAAGCATGAATATCTCCAGTGTTACGTCATAAAACATGTACCCCTTTTGACGTCAAAAAATATAGTGCACACTAATTTGCGTGAAAAATGACTGTTGAAAGGCGTAAATTTATGGCAAGTCATCAGAAAAAATGTAAATATAAGAAATGAATTTAGTTTTTGAAGATTCATGAGGTATATGAACTACAACGCTTCACGCCTGCATATTTATCATGAAGCGCTAACGCCCTTCATGAAATATGGCGGCGTGAAGCGTCGTAATTCATAACCTCATGAATCTTCAAAAATTTATTTTATTTCTTAAAACCATGGGAAAACTCATTACAAAATAGTTAGAGCTATGATAGTAAGTCCAACGTTACGGCTTTTACGGACATTACTAAATCTAAATGTATCTTTTTTTTCCATTTCTGACCTTGTTTCTTACATTTTTTAGTACACTGTACTTCTAAAACAATAATTGAATCGATGAGTTTTAAATACCTGGGCATGCGCACATATTTAGAACAAACTGCGAAGTTTTGGTGCCATGTTTTAGCACTGAGTAGATCGAGAACATGTTGAATGTTTGAAATTTGGAATCACAAAAAGCAAATGCGGTAAATCTCTTAAGGTAGGATTCTTCTCTGGTTTCAGACTAGAAGGAATATTCAAAGTACTTTTGTTGATATGTCTTATATATTTAGATGAAAGAGGTTTAAAAGACCACATTTTTCTTTCCTCATCACAATTATACAACTTTAAATAGAAATTGTAAACTGCGTTTGAAAACTATCAGGGACTATATTTTTGGCGGAATGGTGGCGTATGAAAATATCTTCTTTTCTGCTTCTCAAAAAATTGAATTTAGTTATAATTTTTACGCAATCAAAGACAAGACAAAATTTTGCAATGTAGATTAAATTAATAATAAGGGACTAAAGTTTCAAAAACTACATGAGAAGGCCAACACAGACAACATGCGAACCTTGTTGACTAAACGAAGATGGCGATGGATACGGCATGTGTTAAAGAAGCCAGCCGACTGCATCACCAAAGTAGCCCTTAGTTGGACACCGGAAGGGAAGAGAAAACCTGGTCGGCCAAAGACCACCTGGCGAAGGACGGTTGAAAAAGAAATGAGGGACCACAAGCTAACGTGGGGAGAGCTGAAATAGAAACGCTAAAGATAGAGAGAAGTGGAGAAATCTAGTCCTTGCCTTATGTGCCATCGGGCATAACAAGGACTAGGTAGGTAGGTAAAGTTTCAAAATATATCAAATATATAAGATTTTTCAAACATACTAGAACTATTTTGGCTTTTAAATGCTTCAAATCTTAGTACAGATTTGAGCCAAAAATCTGTAAAAAGTGTTATTTCTCTCTTAGTAAACGATCAAAAGTTTTAGTTTTTGTATCATTTTGTACCTTTATGTGACAACTTTACTATATGTGAAAATTGGGAAAAGTTAAATATAGGAAGCATATAAAAATAAATAATAAATCCTAAAAATTTAAGAAAAGTAGAAGAAATTCGGATTAGCAAATATCCATTTAATTTAAATTATCTATTTCAATTTGGTAATATCATCTTATAGGCCCTATATGATAGTATCTTTTTATGCAAAAAGAAAAAAAAAACATTCAATCGTTTGAATTACAAGTAGGGATTGCATGATTGGAAACAGTAATTTTTTATTCTTTATGTCCAGGAAAAAGGTAATGACCTTGACCTGACCTTGCCTCTAATATTAAACGGTCAAATTTAATCTCACTAATACCATCACTAAATGATATTGTCCTCTTGATTCTGTGAAAATTTCATTAATTTTTAATACAAGAAATGTGATAAGAATCCTACGTTTTAGACATAATGCTGTTGTTTTTTTATTGAGAGTAATGATGAATTGAACATATTGTACTGACAAAGTCAAAAGGACCGAACGCAATCTTAGAAACTTAGATAGTCTTCTCCTGATAAAACATTTTGTAAAATTGCCAACCGGTTAACCGTATCAAAATACGTATTTTCTTGATGTACATACATAACTCTTTTTCTATGTAGATCTATTCATATATACCAGAAGACTGATCAAGTATAGATATTAAATCATTGCATTTGTCTTTTTAAAAAACATAAGTTTATATATATTTTAATTTAGTTTCAAAATAGACTTGGAAAAAAATTAAGAAAAGCACGAATCATGTCGGAAAAATCATTGATATTTTTCCAGTGCAGATTTCACATACGTTCATTCTGCGTTATCACCATAGTTAATATTAAGCCTGAAATATTTCACTTAATTTACAAATTTGTTTAGTAATCTATTCGATAGATAACTTCCAAAAATAAAAACGTGTTAATTCGCAGTTCTAAACGCTGATTTAATCATCATTAAAGAAATGCAGGACAGCCAGGGTAACGAAATGGTGTTTTAACAGTAATTAACACTTCAAACACAAAATGACCAGTTGCCCTACAATCTCAATTTTGAGAACTATAATTACATTCAAGTCAGCTTGGATAGTGTAAACGCCGAAATATCTACGTTTATGCAAAGATTTCCAAAAAATGAATTACTATAAAAAGTTAGGTTGAAATTTACATAAATTTTATTTTTTCCGACTAACCAATTACAGATTTTCTAACCGATTGACATCGTTCCGACCAAGTAATCAGTTAACCGGTTACAAATCGCCATCCCTATTATATACATATATACATACATATTGTCTACTACATATACATCGTAGTTATAGGAAGAAAAAAAATGAATTATCTAAATGTACAAATATAAATTGAATTGGTAAGAGAATCATCTCCCCATAGCATTAAATGTACATCATAACATGTTAATAACTAGATGCTGTCATGAGACAGTAATACCCGCACTAAGGTGTTTGCCTCTAAATACACACTACTTCATATTGGGCTTTCCATGGAAAAAGTAAAAATAATTCTATAATAATTCTATAATTATCACCGCACGTGTATTCGTCAAATTGAGCATAAAATTTTCAGGTGACCATGTGATTTATAAGCCTCATATATGTATATTGTATACTTAATTCATTACCATTCTGAAATAACAGAATTTAATTAATAAAGTAAATTACTTAATAAGATGCTGATAAATATTTTCCCACAATTGGATCTTTTTAAATTTACTTTCTCAACATAAAATATTATTTCAGTACAAAGGGTTTTTAATGAATTTATCAAAATGTGCAAACTGTTTTTTAGTATTTGGTCAAGCAAAAAACCCCATTAAAAATACAACCCAATTAATTTGTCAATGCCCCCCCCCCCCACACACACACACACACACTTATTTTTTGAAATAGGCCTAGATGGGAAAGTTATGTTAAAACATCGTTTATTATGAAAGTTTGAAAATTGTTCTTGTACTTGAAACACCTTATTGAAAATTTCTACATTCACATTGGGTTTGTGTCACCCATTATCATTTTTTTAGATATCACAACTCGGCCTATTCGTACTTCATATAATGAAGGCGACGGAATCAGCAAAGGTTTGCCGAATAAGATTAGCACATGTATGTTGACAGTGCAGTGTGGTCAGTTAAAATCATTTGTGTTTTAATTGGATTATGTGGATTATATTTAGTCGGTAAGTACAAGATTAAGTATAAATTGCGTAAAAATTAATCGAAATGCAAATGGTTAGGTTAAAGTTCAAAAAGGGTCAAAGACCGTCGCATGCCACTGTAGGCTAGACGAATTTCACATTGTCAAGTTATCTCCCGTTGTGGACGTGACATTCAGTATACAGGTGCAGATCCAGAATTTTTTTTAGGAAGGGGGGGGAGGGTCACACCGAAGTCAAAAAAATTCCAGCCCAAGATTTCCTGAGGAGCAACTAAAAAAATAATAATAAAAACAATGATGGTGGGGTCCATGTTTTTTAAAGGGGGGATGTCCAAAGTCATTTTTTATTTTCTTCAGTAAATAGTCTTATTTGAATAACTCTGCAAATTCCAAGGGAGGGGGGTCCGATCTCCCTAGCCACTCCCTGTACCTGAAATGACAATTGATCTTGTGACTCCAAAATAGTAGAAAATTTTTTCCATTTGACTATATACATATTTTGTTTCCTGTGTTTTTGTCTGTTTGTTTGTCTAGATAAACTTTAACCTTTCTCATAAGTTTTAAGTGGATTGGGCTATACACATGGCTTCCACATTTCATAGGTAAATTCCTTTTGACAAAACCTTTTATTTGGGTACCACTAATTTTGACCTCTTGATTTCTTGACCTTGGAGTTTGACACACTTTTACAAGAAAAATACCTTAAACTTGGCCTAAGTTTTGAACAGTTGGTGCTAGGGTTTTCACGCTTAACATGTGTATTCATTGTGAACTTTCAACAGGTATAAATATTTTTGACTAAATTTTTTGTATTAAAATTGACAAAGCCCTGTGGATGATTTAGATATACCAGTTTAGCTTTATTTTGCTACCCAAAGCACATTGATTAACTATTTTCAATCATAGTGTTTTCTGAAATGTGCAGTTTTTTCAACATGGATACATGTCATACATTATCAGACTTTTAAAATAAAATGCATGAAAAAAAAAGCTTTTCAGAAATTGTAACCCTTTCCAAATTCTTGTGAATCATACATATTTAGCTCATTTGAGCTTTAGTTTTTCTCCTGGTTTCCTAATCACATTTTGTCTGTCGTCCATTTGTTTGTCTGCAAACTTTTCACATTCTTAACTTCTTTAGAACCACTGGGCCAATTTCAACGGTGAACCAGTTTACATGTAAATATGCAGGGGACTTTTTCCATCATAAAGAACAGCAAGGACATTTATTGTCCCTCAATTTCGCTAAAGGTAGGGGACATTAAATCTCATTTGTTTGTCAGTCTGTCCGTCTGTCAGTAAGTGTCACAATATATTTAACCTTGGTCGTCATGGTCATATATTTTGAATGAGAGGAGACAGGACTTTCATATTAAACATGTGTTTTAGTATTTACCTGGGACAATACCATTCTAAATACCTGGTATACGATGATTTTTATTACCCATGACCTTGACCTTGAAGCCTATTGTAAAAAATGTTTTAAATTGATCATTTTGAAAGAGAAAAGAAAGGACATCAATATTATATACATGCATGTATATTACCTGTGATAAGACCTTTCCAAATGTATCATGAATTTTGACTCTGTGACCTTGACCTTGAAGTTTAACTTACTTTTCAAAAATCTTGTATTTCTTTTTGATTGAGAAGAGGTATGACTTTCACATTTGACATGTACATTACCCATAACAAGATGTTTCCAAACATGCTATGATTTTTTTTACCCCTTGGCCTTGTTGTTTTACCAAAATTTCAAAAGAAAGAGGATAAGGCCACTGTGTAAAATGTAGGAGGAGTTAGGGAAGACAGGACCTTTTGCATAAAAAATGTCATTTTTCGACCCCCCCCCCGGGACAGAATCAAAATTCCAAAACCTTACTGCACATCTACATGACACCCCCAACCATAACCCAAAAGATTATTAGGCTACTGATTAAAATGTAGGAGGCGTTTGGGGTATACAGGGCTTTTTGAATAAAAACGTCATTTTTTGACCCCCATTTGACCCCCTGGGGCAAAATCAAAATTCAAAAACCTTACTGCACATCTACATGACACCACCAACCATCTCCAAAAAGATTATTAGGCTACTGAGTAAAATGTAGGAGGAGTTCATTGAATTTTTGCATAAAAAACGTCATTTTTCGACCCCCATATGACCCCCCAGGACAAAATCAAATTCCGAAACCTTACTGCACATCTACATGACATCATCAGCCATCATCCAAATGATGATTAGGCTACTAAGTAAAATGTAGGAGGAGTTCAGGGAAGACGGGGCTTTTTGCATAAATAACATCATTTTTCGACCCCCATTTAACCCCTGGGGCAAAATCAAAATTCCGAAAGCTTACTGCACATCTACATGACACCACCAACCATCTCCCTAATTGGATTAGGCTACTGAGTAAAATGTAGGAGGATTTCAGGAAAGACGGTGCTTTTTGCATTAAAAACATCATTTTTTGACCCTGATTTGACCCCCCGGGGCAAAAATCAAAATTCCGAAAGCTTACTGCACATCTACATGACATCCCCAACCATCTCCCGATAGATTATTAGGCTACTGAGTAAAATGTAGGAGGAGATCAGGGAAGACGGGGCTTTTTGCATAAAAAACGTCATTTTTCGGCCCCCCATTTGACCCCCAGGGGCAGAATCAAAATTCCGAAACCTTACTGCACATCTACATGACACCCCCAACCATCTCCCTAAAGGTGATTAGGCTACTGAGTAAAATGTAGGAGGAGTTCAGGGAAGAAAAATGTGACAGACGGACGGACGGACGGACGGACAGACAGACAGACGGACGGACATGAGTAACAACAATATACCCGAACTTTCTTTAGAAAGTGCGGGTATAATTAACTGACAATAGCGTATTCATTAAGGAATCTCTTGCTTTTACATGAGAAAAGGAGTAAAGATAAATCTGTAGTCAACATTAACACCTGTTGAAAACGGATGAGTGCAGTGATTGTAGGTACATTTATTAAAATTTTATTTACAGCAGGCTCATAAAATGTGAAATTACTTAATATCAAGTCTATCCAAACAGGCATGTAAAAAGTCGGACCAAAGGTTTTTTTAAGCGTCTGTGGTTGAAACCGTCAAATCTTGGTTTTACCGGCTTTATAGCAAGATTTTACATTGTGAGGATAATTTTGTAACATTTTATATGCACCACATTATTACATGTATTTAGTTATTATCAAGCCTTATTTAAAGCTTAAGAAACAAAGAAAAGACATTTTAAGTTTGCTCAATTGCACCAATATTTATTATATATGTATATCATTTTAAAGAATACAATACAACTAAAAAAATTATTGAATACAAATAAACATTTTGCAAAACAAATAGAACGTAATATATTACAAATAAAAATTATATAATACAAATGAAAAATTATGCAATACACCCATGTTCAAAAGTAGTTTCTCTCTTTTAGAGCCATTTCGCGTGAAAACCATGCAAAATTCAGACAATAGCCCAAGTTGAAGGTTGCAACATAGGAGTTTTTTGTGGCGTAAAATTTTCTACATAGAGTAGGTCTCCTTCCCGGTTTACTTTATCTTCGTAGCTCTAATTTCCTTCTTTGTGATAATGTTACTTTCTTCATTTCGGCCATTTTTAAAATTTGGAATCTCACAAAACATTTTTGTTAAGAAATTTCTATTCGGTGGTGCTTTAAAGTGTACCCACTAACTAAATTACTTCCTGCAGACCTGCTTCCTTGTAACTTTAAAAGCAATGATATAGAAATTCAGGAATACTGTAATTCAGTATTATTTAGATGTTTTATAATCAGTTAAGATACATAAAAACTCTAAGCATAGACTTAAAGCAAAAGCTCTTAGGAACATGTGAAAATTCAAGAGAGAAAATTTTACCTAATTCAATTAATTCGAAACAATTAGTATAACAACACTTTATTACACCACAATAATTTTTAGTCCATGCTTTACAACATCATTTGCAGCCGCATCACAAAAAAATTCAACTCGATAATTTACTACAACGAGTTTGATCAAAATCTAACTAATACATATCAGAAGAAGAGAACGATTGTTGTGAATTTCAATTTGAAATAAAGTTATATCGACGACGAATTAATAACAATTACATGCATACAAAGTTGATACTGTACCTCCCAGTCAACGTTGTCATTCGATACACACGAGCATACTCAGTATATGAACAATTTTTGAAGTTATTGGTGGACAAACAAGTGGATGAAACAAGAATATCAACAGTCTCGTTTAAAGTCATCAATTCGGAAGTTCTATGGTCGATACAATGACATTGTTAGCAAATACAATTTATCATTGAGTCAAATAAATATCCGAGATCATCCAATACGCAAAATCATAGGCAAGAAATACACAGTTCAGTGTCTAAATAATGGCCTTACAATCAGTAAGAAGAACGACCCTCGAAATTAGCCTCAACAAAGATAATATTTACTTACAATGTCATAGTATTGATCATAGAATTTGCGAAGTGGTGACTTTAACAAATCTGTTACATTCTGGTTACATAGACTTGTCATGATATTGTTACTTTAAATAAAATTCCGTACCTAAAGCATGTCCTTCATTATCAAATGATTTAGGAATTATAAAGTATACATGCACTGTTTTGAAAAATTTGGAACCAAATCAAAGCACTTCGAAAAAATAAATTTTCTTTTCAAAGTGCGTTAATATCGCCCATAATAATGCACTTTGAAAAAATGTGTATGGCTTGGTTAATATTCTTGTAAATATTAGGTATGATAAATAATTGAACTTGTTTGATAACTCTTCGGTGATGAGGTGAGCTATTTTGATTTTTCCATACTTTGAAAATGCTTTCTCTCTTAAATTTTTTTACTGTACTTAATTTTTTCCAGTCTGCATGCATTTTATGTAAACTAAAATTGAAAATTTTCAACGTCATACCAGTTATGCAAATACACATATCTGGGTATAGCATAGGCATCTGTACTGGGGGGGGGGGTAGTCACACAAATGTTTTGCTAATATATACATATTATAGGCATTGAAAATTGGGGCTTTACTTGGGGATGGGGGATCCACTTTCAATTTGCCATGTTTAAGGAAAAAAATAGTTGGGATGAGAGACCTTCTTCTCCGTCTTCTCCTTGTTCTCAATGAGGTTAAATGAGTACCTGTAAATTAAAAAGGTTTTTCGAAAGATATAATCAATACAAATTGATTCTCTCAATTACTAAAATCTACAACTTTTTATGCACATTTTTTTAAAGTGCGTTAAATGTCCCCATAATAAAAAAAAATGTTTTAAATGTCTTAACGCACTTTCAAAAAAATTTTCAAAGTGCGATAAGTGTGTCCAAATTTAACGCACTTTGAAAAAAAAAATTTCTAAGTGCGTTAATTTTGTCCCAATTTTAACGCACTTTGAAAACAACTTTCAAAGTGCGTAATTCGTTCAAAGTGCGTTGCCTCAATGCACAGATGAAAAGGTATATATCTACACAAGTAAATGAAGTTACCGATTGGAAAGTCATCATGTTTATCATAAAAATTAGTTGTTTGGTAACAACGGACGCCATTTTCTAGTTAAATATTCAAATATGAAACAGATTTGTCAGACTCTGTGTAATCTTTTGTTTAAAGGGGGGATAAAAGTATTCTGATTACAGACACTAGATCCGAAGAGTCGTATCACGTCTTAATTGATCTGCTGATCCGCACAGGCCAACAAAACGTCATACGTTTATTTGGATCAAGTAACTGTTATGATGATACATTAATTATATATACCCCTCTGTATTGCGCAAAATAAAAGAAATTCTTTCGAATTACGCATTCATCTAAAGGCGTAAAATCAACAGTAACATCGTGATATCAGAGGGGGCGATTATTTTTATTAAGGAACTTGCTCCCTCTCCCTCTCCCACTATTTCTTGTAGAATTGTCAATAAACGATAATATGTTAAAAAATAGATTGCAAATTTACTGTTTGATATATAATATTATTATTTTCCATGAAACTTATGGAGATAACGAAAAGTATTCAAAATCAAAGGTCCATAAAACAATACAAAATAGGAGCAGAGCAACCACGGACCTTCAAAACATCGGAGTAGTGATCAGGTGCCATGGAGGAATGAGCTTCCCTGCCGTCACATTCGCCGTTTCACTTTGTCAGGATTGGAAAATAACGGAAAAATCCATCGTTAATTCAGTGTAATTAATGGACTAACAATTAGCATGAAGAACGTCAGTCAGCAATTGACTCAATGATAATTTGAATTTCCTGACAAGGTCATTGTATCATTGACCTTAATGAAATGATGACTTTAAACGAGACTGCTATAATTCTTGTTTCATCAACTTGTTTGTCAATAATTTATCTTGTTAGGAATTGTTTATACGTAGAGCATGCTCTTGCGTATCGAATCAGCTGAGATATATAAACTCCGTATGCAGGTGATGAAGGTGTATTGTAGTAAGGGAAGTTGACGATAGAAAAGTTAAAGTCATTAAGTTTATCATAGAGCTTAGTTGTTAGTTTACCATTTTCTTGTTTTCAAATACAATTCCTTTATTGACATATTGAAGTTTAAGGAAAGGACGGATTGTTTAGCTGCATTTCCTTGAAACGTGGGGGTTTAAAAAGCCTATGATTTGCAATATCCATAAACACAGATCCGAGTCTATATTCAGGTGTCGAGGAATCAAAAAAATCTACGTTTTTACTCCTTGCAAATATATATTCTGAAAAGTTAATAAGCGTAGAAAATATATCTTATTACGTTCGTCACACAAAAAATGTATTTCAGAAGTCATTTGAAATCATACTCATTGTCATTATCTTGAAAAATTGAAACAAAGTCTACTAGATTTTTCCATTTTATTTTCTAAATAACAAAATCAAAAGTCTTATTTCGAATTTCCTTCTGTAGTTATATTAGAGACACATTTATTTCTCTGGTTATATATCTCTAATTTATATCCCAATGCCTTAATACACCTAATACATGACGTTATTGGGAAAATTGTTTAGGGTCTAATCAAAATTGAGACTGTAACATAGCGGATGTTTTAACATTGAAAACATATTTAAAATAAAACTCGGGTAAGAACATATACTAGTTTTTGAGATTAAAAAACATATGAAGATAACGAACAGTTTTCAACCTTAAAAGTCCATCACACAGTGGACAAACAGTATTCAAGCTCAAAAGTCTTTTAAACAATTTACAACCAAAGACTGATATTGTAACACGTAAACACAATCTGAGGACGATATAACCTTTAATCCGTACCCATTAGAGAGTAGATGATATGTAAAAAATTTAACGTTACGAAGGGAAAACAAAATTACATATCTCATCAGAATAAACAATGTCCAGGTCAGACATGTTTTACTGATCAATAGGTACATGGATAATTATTTGATTTAAATATAAACAATAAACAACAATACATATTTCATTTAGAAGGACATCTATTTCCAATGTACATCATTATCTTTTAATCATAGCTTCTCATTCTGATTACATTATTTTCTATTTCCCTTCCGAGAGTGAGGGACAATTTACAAGCTGTTCTTCGCCTCCGCCGACACAGATCCCCCTTCATTTGATTCTTAATTACCAATCAAATAGTTCTGTACCTACGGAAGCTGGAATGTTTTTGTCTATCACAGAGTGAATTTGCAGAATATACAAAATATACATATATTGTTTATATTCGACTCAAAGGTAACGGTTAACAAAAAGTGTGATTATGGAAAATTTTCGGATGTTAAACAAAAATTAAAACAAAATGAAGAATGAATATAAATAATGTCAAGTGAGCACCTTCCTACAGGTGATTGTATGTTTTAGTGATAAGGGTAAGTTGTTAACCTTTCTACACTTAGTAAATTTCCGGAAAGAAGAGGCTAAATTTTTAAGTATTGTAGGAAAACAAACGTCAAACACATAACTATTACACGACAACTAAGAGATGAGGCTTTATTTTTGTCTTCAGTGTTCGCATATATAACGTGACTGTGCAATGATTTATCCTTTTCTTGTGAAGTTACTAAGCTGGATATTGGCGTGCTAGTTTTCTGTAAATAAAAACAAATTAAGTATCATTATTTGATCCTTTTGTGCATAAAATGACAGTTGCAAAATAACAATACTTTTGCTATTTTTCAGTATTCCACACATTAATTTAAGGAATCCCTGTCTAGTTAGTATACTATGCCAGGGCATCGACGATAGTGGGAAACATGGAATAATTTGCATAACGGGCGAATCCCATAATGCATAAATTATTCCATGTTTCCCACTATCGTTGATGTCCCTGGCATGGTATACTACATGTAACTAGACAGTAATTCCTTATATTTCCCTTTCATTGTGAAATAAATTGTAGATTTAGACTTTAAAAATGTAGACATAGATTTAAATTACACGAGGACTCCCATGCCAATTTCAATAGTCCTCACCCACTGACGTGAAACACAAAGGCAGCTGCACGAGATTTACATGTATATATAGCCTCCTTAGCGTCAGACACAGAGAAAGATGCGCACGAGAAATGCGTGCATATGAGGCGCCTTAGCTCCTGACCTATTGACCTGCCTAATTTACATTCCGGTAGAATTATCAAGAAATCAACTGTCAAAGAGTTATCACAGAGAAAAAAAATAGAAATGGAAATATTAGATGATTATTATGCAGTTAAAGTATATCATGGAGGGAGTTAGCAAGATCTAGTTCCTCAAGACTGCGGCGAGGGAAATAATCCTGGTCGAGGGGAACTGGAATCCTGCTAACTCCCTCAATGATATGCTTCTTACCGATACAAATAAAGGATTACGAATGGCGGGGAATTAGCTTCAAGACTAATGCACGGAGAATTAGTCCATTAATATATTTGACCAATGCAAAAGTAAAATCTAGAGGATTACGGATAACTGAGGAATTAGCTTCCAGAGCAGGGATTAGCTCGTTTCACTAACGCTAGGAGAATTAGGCCATTCACTGAGATTTCTTGGGAATTATTCACATTTTACTGCCTTACTTTTATTTAGGAAAAAAATCAGTAGAGGTAAAAAATAAAATTTAAAATACACTATATAATAAATCGAAGAAATTCCTATGCTAATTCTTATCTCAATAAAGCCTCTAATCGGAAGGTTTAAATCAATACATTTTACAACGCATGCATCACAGCAAAATTAAATTTCAAATTTTTCCTGTTATAGTCGCTTACTTTTGCTACCTCTCCATAACAAATTATGCTAACCCCAAAAAAGTACACATGTTTAAACCTAGAGTTTTTGTTGGAAAATAACAGATGATAATAATGCATTTTAGTGATATCGACGATCTTGCTAGGTGACGGGATCTAAACTATGACTAGAAGATCGCAGAAATCAAAACGTCTGGGAGAGCCGGAGGATCACACGAGAATAGGCAGATATTTGACATAAAACAAATATTATTGAACACTTCTTCTGTATATATAAGAAGCAATAAATACACGGAGATAACGAATATTATTCAAGCCCAAGGACCCATTAAACAATACCAAATTGAAGTAGAGCAAATATAGACCTCCCATAAAATCAGAAGTGTGATCAGGTGCCATGGAAGGGTGAGCATCCCCTGCCAACCGGTCACATCCTCCATATACTCCTTGTCTGATTGGGAATATATTCCGTTGACAATTCAGTGTGTTTAAAATGGGCGAACATTTATGGTGAAGGATGAAATTCTGGATTAAATCTCTAGTCATATTCTCAGAAATTTTAAGAAGCACATACGACTTAAAATGAAAAGTGTTACATGTAAGCAAAGTAGTTTTCTAAAATGGCTAGACATTTTTAGTTTTTTTTTAAATTTAAAATATATTATTTGATCAATTTTCCATTAGAAAATACGTGTCTTTATTCGCATTTCATTCATTTCAGGTTTACTATTTTTTCTATTGTAATACATGTATGATCGATTAGAATTGATATAACACCATCTATAGATCGACAAGAAAGGATAATATAACAGCTAAATTATCAATAACGATCAAGAGTAACATATGAATCTACCTGTCTGTACGGCCTACGCCGCTTTGCCGTAGTAGGGGACACCTCCGATATCGTTGTAGATATGACGTCACACTTTGAGCTTTTCTTAACCATGGGTTTTACAAGAACGGGTACAAGTTGCGCAGCTTCCGGTCCACACTCGATGGTTATTGTGGAGGTGATGCAATCCAAGGTTTGGGCTAGATCGCTATAGGATAAGCATAGAAATGAGATAAATGGCAATCGTTTAATAAATATGATGTATCGATCAAAGGGTTAGTGTGCATAAGTATAAATTCTATAAATTCTTGATCGAATAACAGTTTTTAGGTATTTTAAGATCTTACCTACATAACTGATATATATCATCCTCGCTTATCCACTGCATCAGTCGAAGTTGGGATTTCATCTCCCTTTTAAAGCAGCTCTCCGAGTATGGCCCGAATTCCCGGAAACAAGCCATATAGCGGGCGTAACCTAAAGTGGGACAGGATTACTGATTAACTGCTTGATGTGCGAGGAGAGCAAGAATTTTCAATAATAAGGATTGAAAAATTAAGATACATTTTCCAATGATTAAATTGAAATGGCCATTGTACACAAATTTTTGCGTGCTTTTGAACTCTGTATACAGTTCGAAGCACATTAAGGCAATCAATTGTCTTTAAAAAGCACATTTGACGTTGCAATCGAGATATCCCTTTTGATCATATTCTTTTTATAGGGTATTAATTATTTATTTTTTTCTGTCTTTGATATAAATTCTATTACAATTTGAATTAAGTGTGGACATTTTTATTGTACGTATTTCAGTACGGTTGGGTAAAGATTCTCACATCCATCATACTTTATTTCACTTCCATGTAAGTTTGCAAAATTTACAAATTTATACACTGTACTTTAACTTGGTTAGGATTGAGCATAACATCCCCCTTCCCTTGAAAGAGTTCCTCAAACCTTATGTCCAAAGGTTACATACCCCGGTCATCTATTCATCTTGGTTGTTTTTGTAAGTTTCCCATGAACTTTATTCTGTAGGAATTTATTTAATTACATGTATGTACCCATATCTTCAGAAACAGTGCTTTAGGATAGATATGACAATATAAATCTAAGATATATCAAGAATTGTCAGAATCAATTGTTTGATCAATCTTTTCATCATTGTACCATTGTTTCAATGTTCGACAAGATGATGCTTTCATTGAGAGAAATAAACCTCGGGGTGAAGTTAAGGCCATATGATGCACAACACATGCGCTTGTACCCATAAAAATAGCAAAATAATCGTGCTTCTTTACAAAATGTGCGTCTTACGTTCATAAATACTGTCGTCGGAGCAGAGCTCTGAGAGCTCAGAATGGGCGCCCTCCAGGTTCATCTGTGTAGCCTCTATCTTCCGGTGGAGAGACTTGGGGCATACTTCCTTAATATTCCCGATGCAGGCTACGGCCGTATTGTAGGAACTACAACATATCACATTCCAAAACGTCAAAAGTATATATCTGATAGGATATACTGAAATTCAAATGTTTATATAAAGCGTTTTTTTTTTCGTTTGAAGATTACGCGGTATAGTAGCTATATCAATGTATGTTGACAGTTCTGGCAAATGTTTCTCGTTTTAGAAGAGGGAGTTATTCAGTATTTATCATGTTTTCCCGTTCCCCCAAATTTTCAAAAACACTTTCAAATTTGTTTTTTAACGAGGCCCAATCTAGTTGGAAATTACGAAAACGAAATGATAAAAAAAATTTGATTCTTGGAAATAAATTTGTATGTATTATGCTAAAAAAAGTTAGAATGAAATTTTGTTACCTTGCCTTTATTGTAGTCAAATGGGGGCACTTTAAAGATATGGACCATTGTTCGTGTTTTTATACACAATTACATACTAAAACTCCACAATAAACAAAGGAATTGACAAATTAAAAAATAAATAGATGTTAAAATGTTTTGATGTTCACAAATATCATGCAATTCACATCCCTCTTTTAAAAAAATGAAAAGAAAATCGGAGATAGCTTTTATTGCAGTGAAAAGGGGGCATATCAAAACACAAAAACAGGACTCATTTTATCCAACTAGACATTTTATAAGTTGCAATAGGTCTACATAAGACCAACAAACGATTGTAATACTGTATAAGTTTCTAAAAATTAAATTATTTTTGCATTATGACATAATTTTCTCTTTATGCTCAATAAAAAGTGGAGAATATTTATAAACACTTCAATGTTCGAGGAGATAGACTAAAATCGTTTACTTCTGGTTGCAGTGGGATTTTTTTTTTAACTCACAAATTGAAGCAAGATAAAATTAATGAATCTGTACCAAGAAATTGGTACCTAAAACTAAATTATGTTTCAAAGTTGTTTATTAATTTAAAAAAAAAACATATTTTCTAAAAACATATAAGTAATAAAAATGCCAGAATTAGCCAGCTTTCAACAAGCACAGTCTATAGAGGTAGATCAGCGAAACATTTTAGCGCAATTTGACGTCATTTTAATTATGACGTTATTGTATTCAATTGTGACGGCAGTCCAGAGTACTGTGACGTGCCTGAGTCGACGCTGCGTTAAAACGTATGCATGCACAGATCAAGTAGATCGGGCCTCGTTAATATAAGAGTTAAATATAGAACAGAACTTTTAAGATTCATGAATAGAAGGTCATTTCAGTTAATTTTTTTTTTAAATGAAGTCATCTTAAGTTGAATATTTTCATCTGATAAAGTATTGTATTCTGGATTATGAAAGTCATGACATATTATATGAAAGAGTATAAGTCGGTTCATGCTGCTACCTGCAGAAAGCCCGCAATATTTCTACGTCCACCCCTGACAATAGGGTGGCGCTGCTTTTCTTCATGTTTAACATCTGAGTGTTGTAGTCGGTGAAACATTCAAATGCGTACTTCTGTACTGGGCTCGGGCAATATGGGAAATCGGCACCGAGGCTTCCTTAATTAAAGTAAGAACAAAATTAAAGATTGAAAACATGTACTATAGTAAGAAAATGCATTAAATTTCAAAGTTTATTTCAACTTTCACCTTTAAATTATTAACTAATTAAAGAGTATAAAATATATGATATTTTTATACATATATCCTCACTCATATGAATACCCTAGCTATTTCACAATTAAACTTGTCTACTAAATGGCTGCATGATCATCCCCCTCCCATGGCACTAATTGATGTATACTGTATTATTATTCCCCCCCCCCCCTTCCCGCTCATCCACAACGTAATAAGATTTCTGAGTTTGGAAACACTCTTTGCATATTATTTTGTCATTTTTCTTTTTTTCAGATACACTGTACGTACGTTCTATTTATTCCTGTTTCCCATCTTAAAATAAGAAACTATATTTTCCTGTTTATCTGAGAGAGAGAGAGAGAGACAGAGAGACAGACAGAGAGAGACCTGTTTACTGTAGTAATAACCCTATAAAGATTCTATCCTCCCCTAATTAGCAGGTGCGTCTTGAAAACAATAAACAGCGTAGTGAACAGACAACGCTCCACCAGCTCTAATTAAAGGCACGGAGTCGGGGGAGTTATTTACCCTCATATATATCGTGTCAATTTGTGACTCTACTGGAAGTTTCCAAAAAATAAGATAACACCTAAACTTAGGGAAAACGTGTAAAAACATGGCATGTGCTATAAAAGATGGTTTTTACTGTCTCACTGAAATATGATTTTTTTTCGATAGTAACTTTAATTTACTTATCAAGCTTTTGCAAATTTAATATGTAAAAATATATGTCAATCATCAATGTTAAAGTTTAAGAAAAGAAGTTAATTTGTTTTTTAATATGCAATGTTTTGAGAAATCACAAAAATCTTGTTAAAATAAACCAAAGATAGGACCACATCCAACAATTTGCTGTCTTGTTTTTGTCAGAGTAAAGTTGTGGCGATAAATCATGTCGTGATTGATTTATTCCTAAGACTTATCGTAATCATTAGAATAGATTAGAGGAGTCGTTTAGTCTTATCACTTTCCCTCTTAACACATGTTCAACATCCATCCCGCCTCTAATTTTTGTCGATTGCTGAAACAAGACTTTAAATGTTATGACAATACACGGCTGCTGTTATTTTTCTACCGACATTTACACCATTGTAACTTTTTTTTGCAAAGAGGTTACTCATTTAAAACCAGAAAAAAAACCAGATGCCGAGCTGCAGCCAAATGTGTATTCCAAAGCGACGGGAGTTGGATATTAATTATGAAAGCCGAGTATGTCCTCGCGACATGTGTTTGTAAACATGAATGAAAAAAATATACATGAGAGAAGACTGTACTTTAAGAAGCATGTCCGCGAAAAACAGATGTAATAGGTCTACAACATAAACAAATTATTAACAGAGTTCAAAAGATTCATTTTGCATGTAAACATAACTAAAGCTAGCCGACGTTAAGTTAAACAATTCCTCACTCCCTCCCCTCCTCTCTTTCTATTTTCTCTCTTTCTTTCTCTCCTTTTAGATCTGAATTTTCATATTTTTAAAGTGAGAAAAATAAACCAGTCTTACTTTATAATTTATTTTTATAGATTTTTTAGTTTCTCCTCAATTTTTTGATCCGTAAACACAGTATGTTTATTGAACATGTACAAGATGTTGTATTTACCAATCAAGGGCCCCGAAAAGCAATTCAATATATATAACTGCGAACAATTTAAATATTTTACAATATAAATTGTTTTTTTTTTAATTATAAACAGTTATATAAATGTCCAAGTTTCGTTATATTCAGTGTCATTTATCAATTGACAATACACATGTCCAGAGGAATGTCAATGATCAAAAGACAACAGAAAAATATTTTGTCAAATGAAATCAAATCTGAAATACAGTTAAGAAGAATTTGAATGAATAAAGATCCCAGATTTTCTATTTGCAATAGTTTACCACTGAGATAACTTTATTATCAGATTATTTTGGAGTATTTTTTTTCTGTTTTTGCATATTCTTTACATTCATTTTCCCCAAATATATTTATACGCTAACTTTGTATAAAGGTGGTAGATATATTTTTGAACACAGCATTTCATTTTAAATATAGTTTCCTAATGCATTAAGTCTTATCCTAAGTCAAAGGGAAAACAAAGTTTCAATACCTATTATATAACTTTAAATTATGTAAGAAAATGCCATAAATTAAAACGATTCAAGAGAGTCAAACTAATGTTGTCATACAAGTAATATAAGAACAACTCTTTATTTGAAAAGTTAGCTTCAGCTTTCTTGTATATTGTATATATGAGCGGTGCCCCTATCTTTTGACATGCTATATAAAATCAAATCTCTGTGTAAAGAAATAATCATTTTTTAAATCACTTAAAAAAAAATGAAACATAACATTAGAACTTACCTGCCAACGTGAAAAACAGAAGAATTGGAAGGTGCATCAAGTATTCCTTTTCCTTTAAAAGCGCAGAAATGGACAAACCTTTTTTGCGCATTTTTGTCTACTTTTTCAGGACAAGTCTGAGCGGGAAAGTTAATCAGCAGACGATATAGGGGCGCGTGGTCATCCCGCATCAAAATAGAGACGTTTATTGCGAACTGGCACCCATAGTTCGTCAGTTAAACAAGTTTGATGATAAGCCTCGAAGTATCACGAACTTCCAAACTCTTTCTCATATCTCATTTAGCCAAAGTATCCTAAACATTTGTTTAGCTGTGTGTTTATGCATCTGGATTTGCGATTTCTTTGCATTCGTTACATTTCTTCTTCTGAAAGAATCTCGAGAAATGCAAAGAAAATTAGATAGAATATTTTTGTCTTGCAAAAAAGGGGAAATAAAACTATTTTCTATAGCTTTTGTTTTTGAGTTTGAATTTAAAATATTTTAAGGCATTTTATAGAATTTCTGAATAAATACGTTTCTAACGGGTCCGTATGAAGAACCAATGTCAGTTTGTGGAGTGGGAGCAGCCCTGTGATTCTAATTTTGGAATATAAGATTTAAGATAGATATGTTAGTATCTAAGGGATGTTAAGGAGCAGGTGCTCAATAAAATATATTGAGATAACGTACAATATTCAAGCTCAAAAGTCCACTAAACAATTAAAAATTTGAGCAGAGCAAACGACCTCCAAACATCAGAGATGGAATCAGGTGCCATGGAGGAGTAAGCATCCCCTGCCAATCGGTCACACCCGCCGTATGTCCATGGTCATGTTTTGGAAAGAATGAAAAATCGACAAAACAGTGTTTATGTAATGACCGATCGATCAGTATGAAAAATGTCAGTCAGCATTTGACTCACTGATAACGATACGATACTCCAATGTTATCAAAATTATTAATAGACATTACGTCAGCGGTAGTTGCTATTTTTATTGTGTGACATCACGAGGATTTCCGGAAGCTGAACAACATCAGCACGAGCTCGCGATCGTCTGCGAGGAAACGGGATTTGAAAGACATGACAGATCTCGGCAATGGACTGATGGTTTTCGTACTTTGTAATTCGACTGATGTGCACCGTGGAAGTACGTGTTTAATAACGACCGTCCATAGCGTTTGATGTACATAGAGTGGTGTAATTCGATCTGGACTGGAGGACATTCGTGAAATGAACAGCTGAGTAAACGTTGTCTGAATTTGTTTATTTTGTCAATTTGTGTATAACTGTAGCTGTGTGTTTGTTTAATATTATTATTATTTGTTTCTATCATTAAAATTTGTTAAAGTTATAATTCTTTTTGGCTGGTGTGTTGTTGTAAGTGTGTCACAGCGAGCTATAAATAGATTTGTGTATTCGGCGCACGTTACAATAAATTGTACATTATACTTACTAACTTGGTCATTGCATGGATGAAGGAACTTACGAAATGGAGACTTTAAACGATAGTATTCTTGTTTTAGGAAATTATTTGTAAATAAATTATAGTCATAGAAAATGCTGAGAGTTTGCTCTTGCGTATGGATTCATCTGAAATATATAAACTCCGTATGTAGGTGATGAAGGTATATTGCTATATAAGTTAGGAAAATTGTCTATAGAAAATTTAAGGTCATCACGTTTATCAAAGAGCTTGGTTGTTCAATTACCATTAACGTCTTTTTCAAGTAAAATATCCAAATATGAAACAGATATGTCACACTCTGTATTATTATCCTTCAGAATTATACAGTTAATCTGATTGGTTAAGAGCAGGTCACGTGCAGGGAGACAACTGTTATCTCATTTCAGATGAGTTGGAGAGTACGGAAAAGTTCAATATTTAAGAAATAAATAACAAGTTTATAAACTTCAATGGGAATTGAAGTGGGGTCGGTCACGTGATCAAACCCTGTGAAGGCCTAAGACGTTCTCAAAAGATTTAATCACGTGTGAACTTGCTAATCATTACTTATATATACATTTGAGACAGACAATTAAATATTTTCGAATTAAATTATCGCACTAACCGTCCGTTGTAGATTTTGAAAAATGGCGCAAGGTGTAAATCGGCTTGAATGGCGGTTACGCTTCGAAGTCACCAGGCTAAGCTAGGATTTTATTTCTAAGGGAATATTTTGTGAAAGGCTACTTCTGATCGGTAATAGTGAACAGAGTGTCGTCTGGGAATATTTTTATTCGTGAAAACTGATAACCAATGCTAAAAGACACAAGAAACACGTCCGAATCGAAGATTGATGATAAAAAGTTGGAGGAATTTCGGTCGCCAGAAAGGGATGGATGGGTCCGATGGATGGAAACACTTGACTGAGCCAGTCAATTTGCAATCAAATGGATTTGATCAAAAACATTCAATCTACGATTTCAATGAATAAAGGCATATTTATGATGAAAACTGTAACGGAGACACAGCTTACTGACACTCCGAAGTGTTTGTCAGCTGTTTGTGGTGTGATTGCAATGCTTTGATATTTTCCAACAGATTTACACATTTATCGTGAGTAGAATTTAATGAAAATATTATAGTTTTTCATGGAATTTTAACTAAAGGTTATCCCAAAAAATAGGATAAACGTTAGAGACTGTGCAGCTGATAAAACTGATAAAAGTTGTAAACAAACGCTAGTTTTCATGTGTATATTCTCTATGTACGCAGGTTAAATCGATAGCCAAAAAAATGTATGAAATATTCGTTTACATAGTAAATAAAAAATAATTATTTTACTTCCTTATTTTGTTCATTTCTATACATGAAAAGCAGGTAAAGCAAGTCATTTTGTACCGGTAGAGATCATTGCGCCGTGTGATTAGGTCACGTATTGACCTCTGACCTCGGGCAAACTTCACACAGAATTGAAGATATTTGTTCTCTGTATGTTTATATAATGGAGAGATACCACAAATGTATATATATATGAACACATACAAGATGTTTTATTTACCAAATCAAGGGCCCGAAAGGCATTTCAATATATACTCGTATAAATAGACAATTTAAATATCATACAATAAAATTGTTTTTTTTAATTATGAACAGTTATATAAATGACCAATATTCATTTAATTCAATGTCATTGATCAATCGACATTACATATGTTAAAAAGAATGTGAATAATCAAAAGACAATACAAAAATATTATCATTATGTAAAATGAAATCAAATCTGAAATAAATAAGTTAATTATAAGAAGAATAAATGAAAAAAGATGTCAGATTTTCCATTTGCAATGTTTGCAACTTAAATGACTTTATTTTCAGATTATTTTGGAATATTTTTTCTTTTTTTATATATTCTTTACATTCATTTTCCCTAATATATTTATACACTAGCTTTGTATCAAGATAAGGCAGTAGATATTTCCAAACACAGTCTTTCATTTTAAATATAGTTTCCTAATGTATATAATCTTATATACTTAGTCAGGAGAAGAAAAAAAAAACTTTCTGATTTATATTTCATATACTGTTAAATTATGTAAGAAAATGTCATTAAGAAAAGGGCTCAGAGAGAAAACTAAAGTTGACACAATTTACATGTAAAACTTAGAACATCTCATGATTTGAACATCTCTGTATCTTAACGTTTCTAGTATATTGTGAACATGAGCAATGCCCTTATCTTTGTCATGATATATAAAATCAAATCTCTCTGAAAAAAAAATAATCATGTTTTAAAACATTTTTGAAATGAAATGTAACATTAGAACGTACCTGAAAAACAGAAGAGTTAGAAGATACATCAAATAGTCCTTTCCCTCTAAAGGCGCAGAAATGGAAACGTCTCTTATTTTACGCTTTTTTGTCTAAGCTGAGCGGGAAAGTTAATCAGCTGACGATATAGGGGCGCGTGGTCATCCTGCATCAAAATAGAGACGTTTATTGCGAACTGGCACCCATAGTTCGTCAGTTAAACAAGTTTGATGATAAGCCTCGAAGTATCACGAACTTCCAAACTCTTTCTCATATCTCATTTAGCCAAAGTATCTAAACATTTGTTTAGCTGTGTGTTTATGCATCTGGATTTGCGATTTCTTTGCATTCGTTATATTTCTTCTTCTGAATAAATCTCGAGAAAAACAAAAAATTAGATAGAATATTTGTATCTTGCAAAAAGAAGAAATAAAACTATTTTCTATAGTATTGCTTTTGAAATTGATTTTAAAATATTTAAAAGGAAATTTAATCGGCATTGTATAGAATAACTGAATAAATGACATTTCTTATGTGTCCGTATGAAGAACCAATGTCAGTTTGTGGAGGGGGGGGGCAACCGCAAGATTTTATTTCTTTTAATGTAAAATTTAGCTGGGTTGACAAAATTTCCAGGATAAACAGATTTTTTCAAAAAATTGAAGGTAAGAAAAAACAACACACGTGATCAGATGTTAGTATCCACGGGGTGTAAAGGAGCATAAAATAGTAGTGTACTCAATAAAATATACATTTTGTCAAATCCCTTTGCTCTCATTTATTTTGGCTCTGTTTGATTTTCATAAATCACTCAAACACAAATTAGAATTGAAAATGGTCATTTATTAATTAAATGACGTAATATTGGAACAAAAGACTAAAATGGTCATTTATGAATTAAATGACGTAATATTGGAACAAAAGATTAACTACAAAAATTATAAATAAAAACATAACCCGGAGGTATATTAAAAAGCATATATTTATATAATAGTGTTGCATTATGCATGTACTATGCCTACTATTTAGGCATAGTACATGCATAATGCAACACTATTGTTATTATTATGCTGACTGTTGTTATTATTTATGCGGCAATCCATTTGATTTTTTCCTGAAAATAATGGTGGTAACACAGAACACTTGCAAAAACTCATTCAAAATCTTCATGCTAAAACTAGTTGCATGCTTATTTATTTTGGTTACTAGTATTTTCTCTAAATAAGTCAGGATTTTCTGTCCCAAATATACTCATCTTTATTTTCTGTTTTGTTAGTAAGACTGATTTGTTTACAGACGTGGATTCTCATTGATAATATTCTTTTACATCCTTCAATCAAGCGCTATATAAAAAAGCGTTTTAATGACCCCATGATATCAATTCATCTAACGATCTGTATGTAATTAGTTTGAAACTTTGTTGTACACATTTATCTAAGATTCCTTAGAATAAATATAACTGTTTTCAAATAATATTTGTCTATTTTCTCCTTCTTGTGTCAATTGTATGAATTAAGTTTATATATTTAATAAAATTCTTCCAATCAGTGATCGTCTCTGTGGCGTAATCGATAAGGCGTCGGACTGGCAACCACATCGTCGTGAGTTCGATTCCCGGTGTGTGCTATGAAGTATTTTATTCAAAAAAGGCCGGCACTATTTCGGATAGTATGCTTACGCTATATGAAACCTTAACCATATGCGAGAATAGTAGGGAGGGTTATATAGAGACA